>NW_027192447.1:0-14087 GCF_041956645.1 Rasamsonia byssochlamydoides | reverse complement strand
TTATTATTATTATTATTATTATTATTATTATTATTATTATTATTATTATTATTATTATTCTCATTAATTAATTACAGTCATCAATCATAATTAATAACCTTTTCGATACCTTACCTAGCTACTAGCTAGGCTGCTAGGGCACAGGCCTCCTCCTCGTCCTCGTCCTCGTCGTCTCGGCCCCGACGGCTTCCGATGTCCGGACATGAAGGACGTCCAGTCCAGTCCTCTCTTCTAATCCGCCTTAGGCAGCACCTAACTCCGTATCAAACTACAGAGTAGTTAGATCCGTCCACAAAATAATGAGGCTTTTTTTTTTGTCTTGTCTTGTCAGGGGGTGAAGATCAGGTGAGAGTAAGTATGGAGTACCTACTCAGGGTGGCTTTGTGGAGGCGCTCATGCAGCGTGGAGTATGGAGTACGGAGTAAATAATAAGTGCGGGGAATTAACTTAGATAGGTATGTCTGTATGTACGTGCATAACTAGTGAAAGGAAATAAAATAATAATATGTCGTTCGGGTTCATATCCATCCAGGAGTCTGCATTATTGTCATTATGATTGTTTGTCAGTTATGACATTCCTCTTCCTTATGTATGTACTGTACATATACATGTATGTACTCCGTACATAGAGTATCTAAGCTCATTTTGTGCCTGAGAAGAACAATTATGTAATTGTCAGATCTGTTCTAGCAGTTCTTGAGTAACGCTTATCTTACCCCTGAAAGCAGACTGAAAGTAAACGGTTATCCAAGACAAAAGAAGGGGATGGAATCATATCGACCCAATCCGACCCGACCCGACCCGACTCGACTCGATCTCCTTAGGGTTTGGGCTTAGCTTATAATAGGCTGCACGCCGAGTTAGCTCAGTGATTTCTATAAAGAGAAAGAATGAAGCTAGAAGAACCTAGATTGAGGGCTTCTCTTCTAGGGGCTTGTAGGGGATCAGAAAGGAGGCCAGCTCCGGGAGCTTGCCTAGATGTGCGCGAGCTGACCGGGCGTTTCCAACAGCCAGCCTATTTCATTATTTTATTATTTTATTCTCTCATGATTCTAATCTTCTCTAGGTATCTAATTGACAAAATACAGTCAACTAGGAGTTCGTTCTATTTCTAGTTCTGTTCTCAGTCAGAATACAGCGTCTTCATCGTTTGCATTGACATGACAATAAACAATATCACTAATCCGTTAGATGGTTGATTAATTAATTAATTAGGTATATGGATTAGCAGTGCTCGACCAGATCGACCAGAAGCGAGTAATAGAGCAATCAGAATAATAATAACAACGATAATAATACAGAGTAACTGAATAGTGACTATCACCTACCCACTGACCTAGGTGGATAG
Organism: Rasamsonia byssochlamydoides; assembly: GCF_041956645.1. Lineage (NCBI taxonomy): Eukaryota > Fungi > Ascomycota > Eurotiomycetes > Eurotiales > Trichocomaceae > Rasamsonia > Rasamsonia byssochlamydoides. The sequence goes on along the minus strand of NW_027192447.1, from coordinate 12,739 downwards.
ATGTATGTACATACATTGCTGTGGTCCAAAAGGTGGGATGGCAGGGGAGTTTGCCTACCTATGTACAGATAATTGCTATTACTAGACAGAATCAAGCCTGTATGTACATGTACTGTATGTAGTTCTAGGGAAAGGAAAACAAAGGAAAGATTATCCATCCCTAGGTAGGTAACTAACTATGTTCATTTATGATTTATTATTTAGGGGCAAATATTAATTCCTATAGATAGAAAAATGTCAACTATTGCGAATGGTTTTTCCCTTTTTCCCCAAAATATGAACGTCCTTTATAGCATCTCTCTACTATGTACTTTATAGCCCCAAGTCATTATATAGATGGATAGTTTAGATAGTCTTCTTAGTGCTTAGATCAGATTAGATGTATATACAAATTAAAGCCTAATTCATCTTCTTCCCAAATCTTATGATATGGCGTGGTAGTTTGAATCCCTATCTTGGGTAGGCAGGAAAGAGAGAAGGGTACAGAGCTCATTAGTTAAAAAAAGATATTAAGGGAAGTAAGAGGCATTAAAGGAGTCTTTTTATTTTTTTTTTTTGGAAATGATGGTTGACTCCATATATTATAAACGTTATTATTATAATATAGGAAGGTCAGGTATAAAGAAAACTTTTCGGATGATATCAATTTTTTTTCCTTTTTTGAAAAACTGTCCAGAAAATTGAAACCGTCAATTAAACAGTTTCCTTAAAACTCTCACCGGTCCAGTATGGGCAGGTACTTAGGTATTATTTATTACTATTTACCCAGATAGGTAACTCAAGCCTGCCTGGCTGACTTACTGACTGCATTGCTACCATTACCTATCTCAGCAGCGACAAGTTAACCCATCCATCTGTAACTAACTCAGCTTCCAAGTCTTTCAGCGTTTAATTATTGATTGATTGATTGATTGATTGTGCCCAGAACTACGAAAGGCCCTCCCCAAAAAAGGACGACATGCAACGGACGTAAGTTCGCTGCAATAATGCCGGCCGGATATAAGTTTGTTAAATCCAGCTCCGAAGGCAAGCACGCAACATGACATGACACGACACGACACGACACAATACAGCTGCCACAGCAGGACCAGGACAGGTTCAGGGCTGGTGCTCGGGCTGGTTTCAGGCTGGGTGTACTGCATGTATGTACAGCATGCATGCATGCATGCGCTGCAGATGGTCAGTCATGACGATCTGGATCTGGGATTATTCAGTATCACCTAGGTAGATAGATCCCCAAGGTAATACAAACGGTGCTGAATTCTAGAATGAATAAATAATGTTATTGGTATGGGTATGACCATGTCCACGACAATGGGTAACTACATACCTAAACGTTCACCGTTCTACGTCAAACGTCAACGTCAACGTCAATGTTATCCCCGAGTATCTCGGAGGTACTGTACAGGTCAGAGCTTGAGGGTACTACTCGGACTCCGCGCGATTTGAAGTTGTGTAACCTGTAGTAATACCTCTAGTACCTACTCCAACTGCAGGTATGAGAGCTCTATGTTAGCTGTAGAAGAGATTCCTCTCCAGTAACGGATTGTTGAGATCCTCGTGGTAGTTCTACATGCGTCTCTACAGCAGGACGTCTATTATCAGTACAGTAGTATTCATTCGTATCAATAATCGCTGACATACGAGATATACGGTCCGCACAGACGACCGACTGACTACTCTTTCCATGCCTTGTAGACGATGCGCGATCCCCAGATCTGACCTCTCTTCAGCAAAGTCATCTGCCTCCACGCCGGCTCGTTCGGCGCGTTGACATAGCGACTGGGCTCGACGCAGAACCCGGCGCCCCGGCCACGGGCTGGCGCTCCCTCCACCGCCGGCACATCGATGTACTTGCCCGTGTAGAACTGGAACGCTGGCTCGGTGCTGTAGACCTCGAGATGCAGCTTCGTCGCCGGGTGGCTGAACGAGCCCAGCAGTTTCAGCGGCAGCGGACGAGTGTCCAGCGGCACCTTGGATGGATCCGTCTCCACCACGAAGCAGTCGTCGATGTCGGGGTCGGTCACGCCCAGGACAAACGGCGACGTGACGTTGGTCTTGGTGAACGGCGCGATCGTGCCATGGGGGATGCCCGTGCTGTCGACGGGCAGGTACTGATCGGTGTAGAGCTGTGCCTGAGTTCCTTCGATGGTCGGTCCGTCGGAAAGGTTAAAGTAGCTAGATGAGACAGGTCAGTCTGCATACATCAAAACAGAAACAAGTCAACAGATACAGACCTATGGTTGGTGATGCTCACGGCCGTCTCTTCCGCCTCGTCTCCCACAAACTCGACTTCATACTCGGCTTCGAGGACCGTCTTGTCGTCTTCCTTGCTGGTTATATACCAAACCCGGAGCTCGACGGTACCTGGGTAGCCCTCCTCGCCGTCCTTGCTGAGATATTTGAACAGGACGGCTTCCTTGCCGTTGCGATTAACAGGCGTGGGGCCTTCGAAAACTCGCGCATCCCATCCTTGCTTCCCTCCGTGCAACGAATTGGGCCCATTGTTCTTGGCCAGCGGGTAAGACTGGCCGTTCACGTTGTTAAGGACAGCATCCTTCAGGCGGTTGCACGTGCGACCGATGGTGGCGCCGAAATAGGGCGAGTTGTGTTTGACGTAGTCATCCTGGGTGGGGAAGCCTTGGACGATGTTGTGACCGGCCACGCGGAATTCCTGGATAATGGCGCCCAGGGGGATGAATGTAAAGGCGGATTCGTCTGTCATTTTCAGTTTGATGAAGGTTGACGGAGTTGATGTTGATTGCAGGATTATGCTGGTGTTGAATGAGGGGCTGGATGGAACCCCGCAGTCGCAGATCGATCAACTTCAATTCCGGCGTCAGAAACAATGAGAAGGAAGAGAACGAAAAGAATAAGAGAAGAAAGCTGCCAGCAGTATTCTCATTCTTGCGGGTAATTTCTCAACAACTCTTCCATCTCCATGGCATATCTGTCTTTTCGGGTATATTATTGTCATTTAGGCTAAAACGGTAACCTCCAGGTTATGTCACGTGGCTTCCCCGCATGGATTCAATTGAGCTGCGGTTATCCCTCAGGCCAATATTTGACAGCAGGTAGATAGAACTGTACCAGCTATGGTTCAATCTTAGTTCAGTTGAAACGGGGCTAGATGCTGGGCTAGACTGCGCAGCTGTCAGAAATAAGCACGTAGGACCGCACGGAAACGAAGGACGATATCCGAGGCGGGCCATCCGCGGGCCGCGCGGACCAGACCAGCTTCCGGTGTGATAAGATCTATATTCTTCTTCGTCAGACAGTACTTAATAATAATTATTCTGATAAAAAAAAAAGCTATCAAATTTGGTAACTAGCTAGCCAGTTAGGTAACTAGCTAATGAATTCGCAATGACATCACAGCAATCGTTACAGGGCAGTGTTACCTACCTAACAATTTGCTTTGTTTTGTGATGAAAGAACTACCTGACAATACCAAACAGTAAGATACAGCCGGCCAGACAGGATCAATTGAGTTCATTCACTCATTCATTAGTTAGATTCAGACCCGAAATAAAGGCTCCTATCAACTCTGATCCTTCCTTCCAGTATAATATAAAGAAAGGAGGCGTATTGAATCGTATTGTATCGTCTTTGACCTTGACTTTCTTGCAAGACCTTCCATACTTTTGAAAATCGATCGCCCTTGCGCTGTGCCTGTGACGTTACGTAATCAGACTATTTCCTTTTCATAGATCTCTACCAAGGCGAACCTCTCAAGCAATTGTCTCCGTGGTGTAGCTGGTTATCACGTGAGTCTCATACTACAGTATGACATGGAAGCAGCAACTTCCATGATATCTCAAGGTCGGGAGTTCGATCCTCCCCGGGGACAATTTTTTTATCTTCGACTATGGTAGTCTTTTAATAGCTTTTCTTTTTTCCCCCCTTTCTTTTCTTTCTTTTTTTTTTCGAATCATATTGTATCGTCGATCGTCTGTTTGACCTTTATTTTCTGCAAGACCCTCCATACTTTCGAAAATCAATCGCCCTTGTTCTGTGCCTGTGCCATTACATAATCAGACCACATAGTACATTCATACTCGGACAATCTTTTTATCATTATTTTTTTTCTTCTTCTCCTTTGAATCCTATTTGAATTAGATGCTCCCATGATAGTTACTATGAAATTGTTTTGTCGTGATGGACATCATGTCGATGGGCCAGTGCTGACTCGTACTTCTTCAAGTCAGATGCAGGCCACCGCTTATAAATTCTTCCCACGCTCAGCGATAGATCTAGTTAAGTACCTACTGTAGAAAGAAGATCAAAGTATCCCTTTGAGTCTCCGTGTTGCTGTCAGTATTCGGGAACCTCAAGGTCTGAGGTCCGATGAAGCTTTGTAAAGTCCGCTAACTCCGAACCATGACGATGATGCTGTATGCAATTAATAAGATTCATGACTTTTTTGCTTTTTGACTACTTACTGGGTAGGTAGACAAGTGGATTATTGCGTTACAGCTATGGCCGGCCGACAATTAATAGATAATTTCCTTTCCTTAACAACAAGAAAAAAAAAAGAAAAAACCACTATAATTAATCCCAGCATATGACCAACTTGACAAATAATAACGGTCTACCTAGTTAAGATTGTTCTGATTATCTACCATATCTGCCACATTAGGAACTTTGAACTGCCAAACTACCTAGCATTGGCACCTACAGAGAACATTGAGACTGTTCTTCTAAGAAACTCTTGGTCCACGATGTCAAATGTCAAGTAAAGGTGGTTCATTATTATTGATCATACTTCTTTGTGGACTGCAGGGGTCTTCTTTTTGCCTGTCCTGGACTAGCGTGATATTGGAGCGAGCGAGCGACATCAAGGAATTTGGAGAGGCCGCAAAATAAAGACCGTGCCACGGCCTGCCCGTGCTCGAAATTTCTGGTATCATGCAGAGTTACCTTTGTAGTAACCATACTTAAGTTAAGGTAGTAAAATAATAATTTACATTAATCAACTATACAACCGGATTTGGACCCTCATTCAGGCTTATAAATAGCCCTGCAAATCAATAATAGCCCTGCAATAGCACAGAGGGTCAGTCAGGGTTTATTTTACCGCCGGTGATCGATCATCGATGATCGGTGTGGGTATATCTATCTGATCTTGGCAAATCTTCCGATTCCAGTTCCAATCCAAGCTCCACCTTAGGTAATCGGTGCATTCTACCGGATTGGGAAGTACTCTACATACGTAGTACCTAATTGACCCTACCTTATGTAAGCGATTACCTCATGGACTGACTAACGCACACAGAGATACAGAAGTTATTAATTTGATGGTGATGATTGTGGAATTAAGCTCTAGAGTCTACACCAAGTGAAGCTCAACTAGGGTAAGTCAGTAAAGGCTGTTAGCAGCTTCTTCGATAGCTGAGTATAAATAAATGCAGTACATACTCTGTGCAGAGTACCTAGATATGTATCCTGTCGGTATCCAGTACTCCGTAGTAGAGAGAGAATTACTGGCAAATTCTACGCCACTAGTGACATCAACGACGTACAATCATGATATGATAAAGACAGATATTATTGGAAAGATTGACAATTAGCTCTTGATCATAAGGTAATGTACTGTGAGTACACATGCAACTGGCACATACCGAACTAGGTAGTACTACCTGTTACGATATAGGTGCCTTAGTCAGAATAGGACGAAGTAGGCACTTACTTTTTGATACGGAGTACTCTAGTCTGACATCTATTATTAAGGTATAATAATAACTGCACTTATTATTATTATTATTAAATTAGTGATAATCACTGGTATTATTGATCGACCATTGATTCAATTCAATTCGACTGCATTATTACTACCGATTCATATAACTGTATCTGAAAAAAAAAAGACTTGACTATTATAGACTTGACTATAGTAAAGTGAACGAACGAGAAGTAGGGCATACTTCAATTGAATTCAATTCAGTTCAGTTTAACTCAATCAACTCAATCAATTATTAACCCGTTGAGCCATTTCCCTTCCTCCTTCATTTTTTCTACTGTAGTTGGCGGATAATGTTCGGGCCTCGAAAGAAAAAAAATATCGCGCGGCAGAATCATAACCCCAATAATCAATCAATCAATCTAAATAATCGGTCATGACTAATCAATCGGGATCGGAACCACCAGATCAGAATAGACCGGTGGATCTGCAGTCCGCTTCTAACGTACTAAGTTGATTCGACATTGGTTCAATGGTCTAGAAGCCCTGCTGGACTGATTACTCTGTAATTATTAATCATTGGATCGATGATCGATGATCGTTGGTCGACGATCGATGGATGAATAATAGATCAATGGATCCCGAACAATCGAACTAGCCCTGCCCTACCCTGCCCTACCCTGCCCAGCCCAGCCAAGCGAGCCATTATTAAGTATGCTAATAGCATACCTACCGAAACGGGATCGAAATATGGACCTTACATAGTACGGAGTAGTGGAGTGGAGACGTCACGATTGACGAGTCGACGAGACGAGAACGGACGAGGGGTGTCAGACCCGCGGACAGTCCAGTCCATGGAACGGAGCTGAAATGGACTTGACCTCATCATCATCAGTAATCAGGATTATTGTCATCATCATCAGATCGATAGGTCGAGACGGTGATAAGTCAGCATGTGCTGCTTGCTGGTTTACGATGGTCTAGATGGCATTGCCAGTAATCATCATTATTAATGATTATCAATTGACTTGGTTAATCTTTTTTTTTCTCTCACTAGCCGTTTAGTAAGCTAGAAGTATATCAAGGTTTTTTGTGCGTAATTTATTTACATACATTAGGTCTAACGAGGTATATACCTGCTAGCTAGGTACATGACGTCGGTAAAGATTCGATAGAAAGTAAGAATCTGAAGTCTTGTGAAGATGATGAAGATGGTGATAATTGATGATGATGGGGAAAAAAAAAGAGCGAAAAATGAGTGGTCGGGATTATTCCCCGGTAGTGAATTCTTTTTTTTTGTTGGATTTTGTTTTGCCGCGGTATAGTAGAGCTACCTACCTAGGTAGGAGAACCCGTGGAACCCTGACACAATCAATTGCTATCAGCTGAAGGACTAGATTAGATGTGAATGATTATTCATATTGATGCTGATACCAGATCGTGAAATGCTGCAGAGCAGAGAGAGAAACACCAAAAATGAAACTAACAACTAAATCGTAAAGCTGAGAAAGATAAAAATTCATACTCATACCCCACCAATATATGCCATGCCATGCCATGCCATATGATTCTCCAAACGCCAAGCACCCATGATCGTTCCGTTCCTGTTGCAAAGAGTGCACCGTAGACGACCAGGGATTGAAAACACCTCCCAAGTTGCGCTGTACAAGAAGAAATTTTCCCCAGAAGATCAAACAAAAAAAAATAAACATGTAGTACCCCGTAGTATACATGCATTACGTCGTTAAGCGGATATGGTCAAATTAGATCGACGTGATCTCCGTGTTGGCGTTGAGAAACTGGTTGAAATCGTCATTCGGATCGAAAAACCCCGTCGACGGTAAGCAGTTCATCGGCATCTGACGATTGAACAGCGGTGACGAGGTGTTCTGGGTCTGGTCGTCAAACGACAGCGTCGTATAGTCGGCCGTGTTCATCAGGTCCATCTCGTCGAACGGGCTGAAGGTGTTCTGCGGCCACGGCTGCTGCGGTCCCTGAAGCGCGACGGGGTCGACGACCCCTTGGACGGACATCGCCGCTGAATAGGCCGGGTTGCTGAGCGACGACATCGTCGTGGGTTCGGTCTTGATCGAGAGAGGCTGCGCCCGGGACGGGCTGTAGCTGGGCGGCGTCGGGGGCAGCTGATGTCGAGCGACGGCGTCTGCGAATCTGGTGGATGATGTCGTCGTGTTGACGACGGGCGAGTGGGCGCTATCTGAGCTGCCATCGGAAGACTCCTGGCGCTGCATGCATCCGGCATTCTGCCTCCACAGCTCCTGCTGCATCACCTCCGTGTTCTCCTCAAAGTGCTCTCCTTTGCTCTGATCCAAAGCCCCTAGCCGGCTAAGCAGGTCGTGTGTGAGGGGGTGCCCGTTGGCTTCGGGCTTGAGCGGCTCTCCTGGCCAGCCCTCGCCCTCGTGGGTTCGTCGGTATAGTTCTTGCAGGCCATGGACCAGCCATGCTTGTTGCTGCTCGAGCATCTCCACGTATCTGTAGTAGCAGCGTTAGGGATGCCCACATCAGATCGGACGGCGGATACATACCCCTTGGGGTACACCTTGTCGTGAGCTTTCTTCCTCTCACCGAACACGCAGATGGCATTGTCGGCGCGACATCGCCCACAGGGATTGGCACCGTCGCACTAGACGGTCAGCTCGTTTGCCTTCACGCAGGACATACGCAGACACACCTTTGATTTCTTCAATCTACACCGGTCGCAAGCCTTGCAGACCCTCTTGCGGACATTGCTGTCTGAATGGGACGAATGTTCCGACGTGGGCGTCGACTGTCGAGCCGTCATTGTATAAGATGAAGCAGAACGCTTTATTTAGTTGTTTCTGGGTTGTCGTCGATATACGAACGACTTGTTGCTAGATCCAACAATTTTTTCCACTCTCGATCCTGTCGACTGATTTATCGCGACGAGTAGCAGTGTTGGTCAGTCAATGTGATATAATAACCGCGTCGCGGGAAGTATATAGAAGACAATTATCAGTCAATCAATCAATCACAAGCTCGGCGACAGTAACGATGGCATCAGCAGCGTCCGATAATAAGAGGATAATAATGATAATAATAATGATTCGATCCAAGTTCACCAGCAGGGCCGCCCACGGTTACGAGGGGTTGACAGACGGTCGTCAGAGGAGTCTGGAACTGCAGTAACTAATCGCTGGGCTGGGGGGAGATGGTTCTATTAGTACTAAAGTTATCGTTGACGACAGCCACACATCAGCAAGCATCTTTCAGCTAGTAAGCTGCTCAAGGCCATAATCACGAGTGATCGGTGGACCCATGTCCATGTCTGTCTCCATACCGAGGGCTGTTCTGACGGCAGGGTTAGCACTAACGGAACTCGGAACTGCGAGGTTTTTTCATTGCTGTTTCTGTTACTTACTGTACGGAGGCACATCCTCCTGTCTCCCAATCGGCGTTTCACTCGGCCGGTCGGAGACTTTGAAGCTGTCCGGAGGCAGGAAAGACGGAAGCCCGCTGTCGTTTCTTCCGGTAATTTACTCGGTAACAGTCATGACGATACGACTCGATATCCAGTCTACAGATCAGAGACCTCAACCTATCGATATTCGTATGATTAATTTCGATCATGGCACAGCATATGTACGCAACATGTGCAGAATCATGGTCCTCAGTATCACTACAGAGTACAGACAGCTTCAACCGTCGAAGTTGGCCGGGGAGCGTGGTCGGAGAAAGGCCCTTATCTCCGGGGTCGCGCAGTGGAGGCATCTCCAGCAGCAACTGCATCGGAGCCGAAATGATTTCTCTCTATATCACTCATCATGAATGTGCTCCTGAGTCATGACGAGAACACAAAGTGCGAAGGGTCTGGCCAGCCCCCGCCATGATGGATGCGAATATATACGTCCAGATCTCCCCAATGCGGTGTCCCGCCAGGGGCTGGGAAATCTTCTCCATACTTTTTTTTCTCTCTTCCAGAAGGATAGTTACACCACTCCAGACGACACTCACTCGTGACGTCGCTGGGCCGTTGTGACAGGACGAAACGGGCGTATGGTACGGCACCGGAACCATGGCCGCCTGAACGGGAGATGTTTGTAACAATCGGCTGCCAACCGGACGAAAAATCCGAGAGAGGATGCACAAGCACAAGCCTCCTGCACAAGTCGCACACCCTGCATTATTACTCACCTTGCACTAATGCAGTTTTATCCTCCTGTTGGACGCTGGCACGGTGACCACAAAAGGAAAGAGCATTAAAAAAGATGATGACATCAGCAAGTGGTTGCTCTTTCCGTCTGCACCACGTGCTTCTTGCTTATTCATGGTTTCTGCATGGTTGATAAGGATCACTAATCTCGAAGATCCTGATTCCTGACAGGTCAATGACGTGAACAGCGCAGAATCAGTTGAATCAGTTCAATTTTCCATGCGATAGATCTACGAAGACGTCCATCTGCAGTTTAACTTCGCCCTGACGCCATGGTCCGATGGCGCCTCGTTACATCGGCATCCATGGTGGCTGTCTAGACTCGATGCTTTTTTCTCTCTCTCTCTTTTTAACGAGCTGATTGATTTTTCAATTCGAATTGCCTGACTGCAGTCTGCAGAAAGTCTTGATAAGCCTTCTCCAAAGTGGTGCGGTTCGAGTGGGGCTGGACGAAAGCGTCATCGCTCAATTCAGTTACTCACATTCCACAGATCTGCTGCAACTGCGGATATATCAGCGATTCGAAATAAACCCGCTGTCATCGCGTCACAACTCTTGACAGTTAATCAACTTGTTGACTGATTTCGTTTCGTTTCGTTTCGTTTCGTCCCAGTCGTCAAACGACATGACCGTATACACAGGTGTGCTTGAGTACTTGCGTACTCGAAGGATATTGCAGCGATCCAAGAAACAGGTGACCGATATATGACGTTTTCTTTCTCCAAACTTAACCTCCTGGCGAAGGTATAGCCATCATTCATCTCTCACGATTACGAATGAAGAGCACTATCCAGTACAAGCTGGATTATCTTGCGAGACTCGATATCAGTTGGAGCTTGCTGCTTGCCAATAGCAACTGCCAATCAAGACGTCTCGTCTTTTTTTTTTAAATGTCACAGAAGGATATCAATTATAGACTACATTTCACCTGTTTTCGTCATCCTTTACACCAGTCTCTATTCAGGCATAGACATCATCAACAGTTCGTCCCATATGAATTATCTCATACCAGGATAGATTAGTCAATTGTCCCCATTTGCTTGGAATTGGAACTCGAGAGGGTTGTCGACTGCTAGATCTGTCGAGTCGCTGGAAAACACGACCAGATAGGTACTGCACAGAGTCCTTAGTTGGCCACGTCTACTTTGTAGCCTCTACCTGAACGTTTACTCATGCTTGCTCAATCAATCGATGTTGAAACTAACCCTGGACTGACCGGTCAATCGATTGATCCAGTTGATTGATCCTGCAGGGTGACTAAGAAAGCGGCGTTTTATTACTCGCAGAGTGACTGATGTAGTGATTTATTACTATATAACTGCATGGATTAGCAATCATTAGCATCGCACTGCCCTGAATCAAGAGAAAAGAGATGTATAATACTGTATAATACTTGGACTAATTATCATTGTTCTCATATCATTAAGATAGATCTGTTCTTTTTCTTTTTTTAATTTTTTTTTCTCTTCATCCATTTCTATCATTGATTATTTATTTCTCTCCAGCACGTTCTTTCTCGTTCAAGCCACGTACATACCAGACCATGATTTTTTACAATGTATATACCTAAGGCCTTCCTCCTCCTCTTCTTCTAAAAAAAAAAAAGGCCTGATTATAGTATGGACCTGGACTATACCTGGAGGATAGATAACAATGACTGGTCGCGATAGGTACTGTACAGAACATGTAGTAATTAATGTACGTGCTGTAAATCAAAGACTGGTAGGTAGGTATAATATGTCTGCCGTCAGGCTAAAATATTTCATATATTCTCTCAGTCATCTATTATTAGTATTACCTCTCCAGCTTAACTCCATAGAATATGCTACAATATCATACCCACACTGTCTAAGACAGATATGTGTGTATAGTATGAGGGTATAGTATAGTACAGTATTGTTATTTATTCCTTTATAAATATAGCTAGCTAGCTGTTAAGTATTCTGTCAGCATTAGCATGAGTATCAGCGCCCCATCTAACATAACAGTAGTCTCAAGTATCAATGGACAGGCGCAGTCAGTGACTCAGATAAGATCCATTATTTATTACCCGGGTTAGTAAGTAAATACTAGTAAGGCTGTGAAGGCCTAGCTAGCTAGGTAATCAATTAAATCGAGTATCCAACACAACAAAAGAAGCAAATTAATACTTACATACGAGGTAATTATGATTCAGACCCCATGAAAGAGAAAAACAAAAAAGGAAGGCTTGCTTAGAATCCGAGCTCAGAATCCACGCACGTTTTGTTTCATCCATTTATGTAGGTAATTAGTTATTGATAATTCCATACAATAATATAAGGGTTGAGAATATATAGTCCTGGTCATGGCTACTCAGGTAGACTGTAGTAAGTAACTCTTAGAGACCTGGATACATATGTACTCTACATTACTTCATTGGGTTGGTCAGATAAGCATGCATTAACTTAAATTAATGTTCTAATTACATTTACAGTAAATATACCCTGTACATGCAAATATGTACTCCCTATCTAGGTACATACATAGGTAATCAGTCCCATCTGTCTCGTTTAAGCCGCCCTCGTTCTCGGGCTGACAAAGCCATTACCTAGTAGTATAACGATAGCGGTTCCACTACTAAGTATGTCTACGTAGATAGGTATGTATGGATGGTTGACAAAGACAATAAAATGGTTGAATTTTGACTAGACTAGAACTCCTAGTATGACATGAAGAAACAATAATATAATACTATGAAAAAAGATTAAAACAGGCTGATTTCAAGTCTAAAAATTGATACGGCTCATTAACTTCCATTTTCTTCCTTTATTTTGTGACGGTCCGAACTAGGCGGCGCACTAGGCGGTGAGGCATATTGCCGGCAGAATCCGTTAGATATCTCGCTGGAC
>NW_027192446.1:177610-187233 GCF_041956645.1 Rasamsonia byssochlamydoides | reverse complement strand
TGGCTGCTGCACCTCTTTTTTTTTTTTTGCTTCACTTTGTTAGCGGAGAAACTATGTAATTAATTGAGCCCTTTGCAGATTGTTGCAGCCAGCAACAGCACAGCACTAAGGACGTCCGGACAATGACTGACTGGTGAGTGAAAAAAGGTTAGGTAGTGGGGGTCTATAGTCGATTTTGCAGCACAGAGAGAATCTAATTGATTACTCTCCTTCCTCTATTATAGGAGGTAGGTAGGTACAGTACTAGGTACTAGTGTTGATACTCTCTCTCTCCAATCTAGAATTGGCTGTATTAGCATCCAGCATATATATATTATTTGCACCCAGAAAATATGATCACCTATATGGGGGCTCTTTGTGTTTGTCAGAATGGAAATTGACTAGGGGGGTTAATAATTAGAGTCCCATATGCTCTGAGCAATTTAGTTAGTTAATGTCAGCAGAGCCCGGCTCATACTTAGATGCAAATTGGTTGAGAACCAATGCCATGGTGTTGCTTTTTAACCAATTCTGCTGACAGTTAACTAATTATACACCATGCTGACATATAACACATCACATCACAGGCTTATATAATTTCAAAACGAATAGCAGAAAGAAATGCTCCGCCTATATCGCAATCGGGAAGTTTCTCCTCCTGCTTTTCTGTCCAGGCTGTATATACCCTTCTCTAAACTCTTGTCCATTTAGAATTGGAATTTCAGAATAATCTTTTCGCGGGGGGGCAAAGATTGTCTCTGGGCCCGTCTTTTGGTACTCGTTCCAGCGGAAGAATTGACGAAAATGTGTAGACACCCCTCCTCTTCTTTGCCGGCTGTACCCAGCAGTCAGTCTCAATGTAATTTCGCCTTGATTCCCCCACCAAGAGCGTTCGGGACCCAGTCTCGCCTGTGACACCATCTGTGATTGATCTGAGCTTAGAAATTGCCCTGACCGAAAGTTGTGATATTTATTGTTTTTGTTGTTAGTCCAGTCGAAATCGATTTAGTCGGAAACATTCCTTACACATAAGGCCGTTGATTTCCTCATCCCAGAGTACGCTGCGCCATGCCACGTCCCCATGCATCACCCCGAAGGAACGAATCCTCATCAGCGAGTCTGCGAGTTTTTGCAGAAAGTCAGGCTTATTTTCTTTATTGATGATATTCTGTACTCGGATCCCCGCCCAGCTGAGAATCAGCATATGCGTCTCAGAGGGAGGAGTCGTTATTATTATTATTATTATTATTATTATTATTATTATTATTATTATTATTATTATTCAAGTTTAACGTCCATACCGAGCCTTTCGGATATGACAGACCCCGAGTCATGGGCCACAGCCCCTATCTAGCTCTAAACTCATCTTTGACCATTCTAGACCTTTTCCTCGCCCCAAACCACCTTACTGCCTCCCCTATTATCCCTCTCCATCCCTCTCTGCCTCTTTTAGGGTTTCTAACCCCCATTCATCATCCCTGCGTGCCTTATCTGCTATCCGTGCAGCATCCCCTAGGGGGCACCCTATGGTAGTCTCTGCCAGGAATTACAATAGGGCTTGTAAGGCTTTAGGGTTCCCAAACAGCCTACCCTCTGGAGACTCCTCTGCCATTGTTGGTCTAGCAAACCTGGTCCTTATGAGACCTTGATATAAGGTCTCCTGCTGCCTCTGCTACTGCCTGCATTTGAATAGGAGATGGCAAACTGACTCTTTCAGGGCCTGGCATCCCTGGCATGCTTCCGTTTCCTCTGCCCAGATCCTTTGCAGGTAGGTTCCTATGGCTGCATGGCCCGTTTTGAGCTAATAGTACCGACTAGTAATCTTCTTAGGGGCTGCTGCTACTACTAGGTCTTGCTTCCAACCTGGCTGAGCCCTATATGCCCTTTGGTCCACCTGAGTCCTACATCCCAATACCTGCACTAGCCACCTCTGCTTGCAAGCCTTAATCACCTCTACATGGGCCCTATAGGTATAAGCTATGGAGAGTTCCCCAGACTCATTCTATAGGGGCTTGCCTACTGCTCTTTTTGCTGCTTGGTCTGCCTTCTCATTCCCTTCTATACCATGGTACCCAGGTACCCATTGGATCATGGTTTGTCAGCCCTGTGCCTCTAGGGCCTTGGCTGCTTTATAGGCTCGCAGTACTAGGCCTTAACCTGGGCCTATCCCCTGGTGCCGGAGCCTATTAATAGCTTCCTGGGAGTCTAGTAGGACTGTGACCGGGCCTCTGCCTCTGATCTTAAGGGCCAGCTCTAGGGCTTAGCAGACCCCCATAAGTTCTGCATCAAATACCTCCTTCCCTAGTCCCAGGGGGATCTCCCAGGCTTGCCAGGCTCCCTAGGGGTTCTGCCATGCAATTCCCACCCCTGTATGCCCATTCTCTAGCCATGAGCCATCTGACCATAGGGTGAGCCCTAGGCAGGCTCTCTAGGCTGCCTTGATTACTTCTTCCATTAGCAAGACCTTACTCTGGCCTGGGAATGGTCCTGCAGGTATCCATATAGTTTCTTTGAAGCCCTCAGACAGGTCAATTGGCAGGGTCTCTGCTAGTCACTATGCCAGGTGCTGCCCTAGTAACCATGGGCCCTGATAGCTGGCTTCTGCCTATGCCTAATCCCCTAGTGGCTGCTTGCCAAGCTAAGCATGCTGATGCCCCTCCCAGAGGGTAATTGGGAGGATTTGTTTTACTGGGTAATCTCCAAATAAGCTGAGCAGCCTGATGGTGTACCCTAGTTGCCAGGCCTCTAGCAGTGTCTCTGCTAGCTCTAGGCCTGCCTCTTGCATTAAGGGCCCTATAGGGGTGGTTCAGAACATGCCTATAATAGCCTGGGCCTGCTGGTTGACCAGCTGTTATATGCCTGCTAACCAGTCTTTTTGACCCTGCCACTATAGCTCTGCCCCATATAGGGCCACTGCCTGTACTGCTGCCACCTGAATCCTCCAAACCAAGCCTAGGGGTAATCCCTGCTACTGGCATAGGGACTGTACTTGCACCTCTGCCATACGGGCCTTACATAGGTATGTTTAGTAGTGGACCTTTAGGGTGAGCCCTGTATCTAACCATATACCTACCCACTGGGTGGCTTCCTGGCTGAATAAGACCTGGTGCCCACCAACTAGAATCCTAGCCCATTGGACCTGATCCCTAAGCTCCCATCCCTACTTATAAGTAAAGAGTACTGCCTTAGTCTTCTCAGCATCAAATTAGACTACATTAGCCTGTCCCCAAGTTATGGCAGCCTTCCCAGCTTGCTATAGCTGCCTGCAGGCCTAATCTACTAAGCTCCCTAGGGCTATAAGGCCTATATCATCCATAAATGATAGGGCCCATATCCCTGGGACAGCTGCTTCTATAGCCCTAAAGACTCTACTTAGGTAGATCACAAATAGTATAGGGGATACTGGGGACCCCTAGGGGACCCCTAAGTTAATAGGGTACTCTGGGCACTAGTGGCTATCAACCACTAATTGAACCCTCTGGTCAGCTAGGAATAATTATACCCAGCAGATCAGGTCCCCATCTAACCCTAGCTCCCCTATCCTTCTAACCAGCTTGGCTGGGTCCACATGGTTAAAGGCTCCCTTTACATCCATAAAGAGAGCCCCTGCAAGCTGCTTCTATCCCCAGCCCTAGTATACTTCCTGGATTAGGCATGCCATAGCGTTTATGGCACTCTAGTGCCTGCAGCTCCCCATTTGGCCAGGATGTAGGACTCCCATGGTTTCATAATAGTCAGATATGGCCTCTGCTGCTATCTTTTCTATAACCTTCCCTAGGCAGTTAAGCAGGCTGATCACCCTATATGCCTTGACTAGGGTATAGTTGGGCTTATTAGGTTTCTGGAGCAAGATCCCCTTTGCTACTTTCCATGCCTAGGGATAAACCCCTAGGCAAAAGCATTGCCTAGCTAGTGCCACTATCCGGGGGCTGTCCCAGCTCCATAGGAGCCATAGGGCTCAGAAGTTCAGCCTGTCTATCCCTGGGGCTTTCTGGATTGCCTGGCTAAATAAGGTATACTGTACTGTCTCTTCCTTAACCTAGGTGTGAATCTTCCCACAAGGAAGGTCTTCTTGAGGGCTCCCTCTAGGGGCTGGTGGGAATGCCACCTCCCAGACCAGGGCCTCCTTCTCAGTAATAGTAATAGCCACCTGGCCCTGGGGGCCTCAGAGGGTAGGGGTCATACTTGCAGCCTTTGGGGTAGTATATCAGAGGGCCTTCCAGCATTGGGTGGCATCCTCTGAGCCTAGGCAGTCCCTGGATTCCATAGGCCCTATTAGAAAGGCTTCCCAGCACTCTTGCTTTGCCCGCCATATAGCTCTATAGTAGGTGTTCTGGGCTTCTTGATATTCCCTATCCCTTAAGGTCCCTGTCTGCCATGCCTGCCTTGCCTGGGCATATGCCCCTTAGGCTAGCTTGATTTCTGCTTGCCACCAATGTTTTGAGTAGGGACATACCTATATTGGTTTGGCANGCTGTCATAGATTCTTGGATCCATGAAGCCTCCCTTTCTATATCCTCCTCTGAACAGGCATCTGTTAGGGGTGGATTACTAGCAGCAAGTTCCTTCCAAGCATGTGTAGCCTTCTCTAAGGCTTCCCTGTCTGCCTAAAGGGCCTATAACTGCCAGCCAGTTACTTCCTTAATAGTCTCTGTAGATGCTTTCTTTATAGGTTCCCATTCTATAACTATGACCTCATGGTCTGACCCTGTAGGATGATTGCAATCCACAAACCATATAGGGAGGGGCCCTACTTCTGGTGTAGTTAGGGACAGGTCAATAATTGATATCCCTGGGGTTGACTTTGGCTGAGTTGGGATATCTGGGTCATTATTAATATAGAGATCAAATTATTCAACTAGGGCTTCTAAGGGCCTTACATTAGTCTAAGCCCTTACCTATGGGTTCCATAGGGGACTATGCACATTAAAGTCCCCTAATAATAAGCACCTCCCCTCTATGACCTTGTCCCAATTCACATCCTCAATAGCATGCCTGTGCCTTGGATCCTCCCCTTACCAGCAATACCCAGCTCTAAGCCAGTTATCATAGCAGTTCACTACCTGGGTCCTCTGAATCCTTTCCTGGGCCCTACCTAGCTCCCAGATATCTAATGCCATTAGATATGGGTGGTCTAGGAGGTCAGTACGGGCCTCTATGGCCAGCTGGTTAAGTAGGTCCCTGCGGATAGCCATAACCACCTGTGAGTCTCTGTGCTCCCCTTTCTCAGGCTAGTAGAGTAGATAACCCCCATGCCTAAAATCTCTATTAACATAGGGTTCCTGCAGGCAAGCTAGGCCCACCCCTAGCTGTAGCCCTAGCTCCAGGGCCGCAATAGTAATTGCATAGGCCCTGCGACAGTTATGCTGTATTATTAACATTCTGTTGGAGAGCTAGGCCCTGTACCTGCCCTAGGGGTCTGAAGGTTCCCCATGTCAATATTGCCCTGTAT
Organism: Rasamsonia byssochlamydoides; assembly: GCF_041956645.1. Taxonomy (NCBI): domain Eukaryota; kingdom Fungi; phylum Ascomycota; class Eurotiomycetes; order Eurotiales; family Trichocomaceae; genus Rasamsonia; species Rasamsonia byssochlamydoides. The sequence goes on along the minus strand of NW_027192446.1, from coordinate 181,802 downwards.
GATTGCGGTCCTCAGGGTTCGTGGAGGCTGAGTACTTAGGTTGGGGGGTTTCTCTTGGTTGGGGGGTTTTCTTGGTTAGGGGGTTTCTCTTGGTTGGGGGGTCTCCTTTTCTGAGGCTTAGGTAGTTTCCTGGCTTGGTATTACCACTGCAAAGCCTGGTGAGCTGGGTATTATTGCCTGAGCTGATTCCTGGTCTCCTAGGGGGCCTCACCCTGGTCCACTCTGCTTGCTAAGGCGTTTCTGTGCTTCTCGTATCTTAGGACAGGTCCTTGTTGTTACTGGGTATGGGCCACCACAATTACCACATTTTGCAGGCATATGCTGGCAAGCTGTTCCCGACTTCACTGTACAGTTGACCACCTTATAGGTATGATTAACCCCCTCATGGGGCCCTGCACAGATAAAACATAATAGGGGACGATCCCCACAAGCCCTGAAGCTGTAATGCCCAATCCCACAGTACCATGGGCATACTGTATCTGCCCCTAGGTCCCAATAATGTTCTGTTCGGTATCTGGACCCCCCAAAGCAGATTCTATTGATCAGGATCTTCCTGGCTTCCTCTAGGGAGCCTACCGTAATCACTATGGTAGAGCCCTTCTGCTCCCTAATGTCCTCAGGGTTCCGGAGCCATATAGGGTCTCGTTTCAATCGGTATTTGGTTCCTAGTTCGATTTCTTCGCGGGCTAGGCCTAGCCCATTGGCCAAATATCGTCTGGTTGGCACTCTATGTACCTTGACCTTATACCATTGCTCAGGGAGTTCCACTGATACCACTGCTGGATCTGCTTGCCGGGCTGCTGCCACTAGGAGGTCCCTATAGCTAGGGACCAGCATTGACCCTAGGGATCCCTTTTTCAAGTAAAACTGACATAGCCCCTGTTGCCATATAGCCCATGTCCACCACCTAGATGAAGCTTGGGAAGCCTTTCTTTGCTAGGGCCCTATTAATGGCCAGTATGACTTCTTCACGTTCTGCTTTAGGAGCTGCCAGCCCCTCGTCTCTTTGGAATAGAAGCCTGCGGGCTTCCTTGTTCTTCTCTTTGGCTGGCACTAGGCTTTCTGGTTGTTGGGGCTCCTTAGGGCCATTAGTATTGCTTGATTTTTGAGCCTTCTTCTGTCTGGCCGGCACCACCTGCCACTCCTGGCCCCCAGGCCTGGTGGCCATTAGGGCTGCCACATCTGCATATGAGGTTCCTTTCTTTACCAGTTGTTTCGGGGCCTCTAGGGGTCTCTGCATCAGAGTCTTTGGCAGTTGGTCTTTGATCTGGCTATTGCTTCTGGCTCTGCTTGCGGCTCTGCTTGCTGGTCTGTGCACCTGGTCTGGGTGAGCTGGCAGGTCTGATATAGGGGCTTACTTGGTGGTTGCCATGAGCTCTGTATGAAGCTTGCTGACTTCTAGTTCTAGAGAGGAGATTCTCCCTAGATAGTGCTCTTCCCGGACCTGTTATTCTGCCTTCCAGTTGTTCATAACCTCCATAAACCATACCCATATCATGTCTAGGTCCCCCTGGGGCTCTTGCTGCTGATTCTGAGCTTGCTGCTCAAAGGCTCGTTCCACATTGCTTGCTAAGGCTTGGAATTGCTTGCTGATATCTGCTACAGCAGATTGGCATGCCTTTTTGCCCCCCAGGGGTCTCTGGGTAGTTGCACATCATAGTTATCTGGCTATATTGCGGCCTTTATTGGCCCGGCTCAGTATCTTGCTATTCCCTAGAGTCCAGAGGGCAACCTGGTTTTCCTGATCATTCTCAGGCCCATCCTTACTCATAACCAGCCCTAAGGGTCCTGGTAGATTCCATCGGCTTGGTGTTGGGGTGTCTGGTACCCCCAGGATCTCCGTGAGTTGGCTTGCCGCATGGCTATTTGCCGGGGGTGACGCGTAAATAACACCACCACCATGGGGGTCAGGGGGGTCCATGGTGGTTTTTAGGGGCCTAGGGGCCTCTCTGAGTTGAATGACGCGTTAAAAAGACGTGTTTTGTCGTGGGTGCTGATTTTCAGTGGAGCGTCTATTTGCTTTTGGGTTCGGGAGGAGTCGTTGGAGTAGTGAAGTTCTTAAGTAGTTTTAGTAGCTAACAGTTAGCTGAGCTTTATCGGGATATGAAAATAGGATTATCATATTGTTTGTCTATGATAGATACTAAACCCAAATTGTTTAGACCATTACACCTGGTAATGGATCCTCGATTGCCAAATTGATATTTTTCCCAAAAAATTCTCTCTTTGGAAGATCAGGCCGAGAACACATCATCCAGGTCAGCTACCTGCCAATGATAGTGCGTTGAACACAGCACCTTATCTACTTTGGAACAGGAAAATATTGTTCCTGGGCGCCCCTTCAACTTGGTGTGGCTGAGCTAAGGCCCACCTGGGTTAGGATCCAACCAGCAGCATGATGTGGACCGCAGGGTCGCCAGTGACTACTTCTGGATGCATAGAGAGTTGTGGAAATATTCTGAGGGCTGCACGTTAAACATGTTGCGCCTGGCCTTTCTCAGCAAGTGGTTTGTTTAGGGGTCCAGCAGCTATTCCGAGTTCGAAAAATGAATCCTCCAAATTATCGACCTTTACCCTGAGATCATCCAAACCTATGATCCTGACATGGCACTATTGGAGGAGATGCATTTTGCACTGATGTGCCTGTACCACCATATGAAATCATTGCACAAGATGAAGATGGAAGAACCAGATTATTGGGACCAGGAGACATGGGATTTGGCCTTTCCGTATGGCATTCTGCGGGCCACTTTGCAAGAGTATCGCAGCAAGATAGAGTCTTTGGTGGACTAGGATACCTACATTGATTATGTAGAGAAAGGGGGCTTTCTTTCAACAATCTACTGCATTCTTGAAGAATGTAAGTCTGCAAGATGCTGCTATCCTGGACAAACAGCATGACACAATGATATGCTGGCTGGTTATTCCGTGGCTATCAGTCTCGAGCTGACGTAAGGATTGATTTAATGGTATAGCAGTGTAGGCTTATATATAGAGATACTGGATCATTGCTGCGACGACTGACGTTGTCTAAGAGAACTCCAATGTATATTAAAATTAGATAATGTCAGCAATGGTCCAAGCAGAAGCAAATATCATATGGCTAACTGCACAAGAGCTAACATGCAGGAAAAGCTGCATCGCATGCTTAGTGAACTTTATATTTCCCCTCCCTGGATATGATTATTAGGACACTGCATTCTATTACACGTTTACTAGAGAAAAAAATTGCTTGAGATGTCACTCACTTTGTGAAAGAGTTAAGATGCTCCTTATTATGCTGTCTTAAGATAAGCTTCTTTATACATAATTGATTTTGATCCTTCTAATCACCGTGATTCAGTCTACATATGCTATAAACCCATTACAGTATACTTTTAGTACATGCGACCATAGGGTGTGGAAAACAGGGCTTCCCGTCCGCTCAGCCGTACTTAAGCCACACGCCGGCTGGTTAGTAGTTGGGTGGGTGACCACCAGCGAATCCCAGCTGTTGCATGTAATCTCTTTTTGTGATTTTTTTTTACTTTTTATATTTATTTATGTTGTTTTTGACTTTGTTAACAAGTATAAGAACATAATTCTCAGTGTTTTGATGAAATATATATATGTGTTGTGTTGTGCTCTTGTGAAGATTGACTCGGCAGTCAAATTAGTTTGGAGAAATATATATTTATCTAATCGGATCAACTGCATAACACATCAAATCCATGACCATGATATGATACAAGTAAAAGAAGGATTGATTAGTTATATAGAGGAGGGGTCAATCCCTAGATCTTACAAAGATCAAATAAGCAAGCAGTCTTGGACTTGACTCTCTGGCATGAACATTGCTAAAATAATAGCCCTCATGAAGGCTCTCATCTCGCCCAGCTTGTGATGAAGGAAGGGAGGGACAACAACCTTGGAACTTTCATGTGAGAAATACAGACACCTAGCTTATTTCTTGACAATACGATAAATAGAACAGAAAATATAGTTTATCAGAATTGTCATCAGCAAAGGGAGAAAATAAGAAACAAACAGAGAGAGAGGGAGGGCGATCTTCTGGATATGTACCCAGATCACTCTTTCTCTTTCCTTCCCATTGCTGACTGTGTACTGTACTGTACTATACTGTGCATATCCCTCTGGCTCATCCTCAATCTATGATTTGGATGTACTGCAGTAACAGTAGTAATATCTCCTC